>NC_065595.1:2085000-2090000 GCF_024542745.1 Macaca thibetana thibetana
TCCTTCCGTCATGTACGCTCCTTCCTTCAGAAGAAAGATGCTGCCCTGTAATTGTGCATCCAGCCTGACCTCTCACCCGGGCTCCAAACTCCAATGACCAACTTCCTGTTCCACAGATGCACCTGGGTTCTTAATGTGCCCCTCAAACAGAATGTGTTCTAAAAGGACCATTTCCACCCCTGTCTGGATCAATTCCTCCCCAACGTCCCTGTCTCCCAAAAGGGCAACACCTGCCAGGCAACTCATGTACCTGAAATCTGAGGTTCATCACAGGCCCCCAGTCAGCTTTTACACCTGAAAGCTCAGGTCCATCACAGGCTCCTGCACTCTCTTCCTGGCCCCCTGCTTCCGTGGCAAGTGCCCTAGGAGGGAAGCGCATCTAAGACATCCCGTTCCTGCCTGCCACGGAGTTGAGACCCGCCTCTGCCAGCAGCTGCCCCTGCTGGTCTCCTGCTCCTGCCCTGGGATGCCCACTCCAGCACTGATTTTCCCCACAACAGAAAAGGGAATAAGGTAAATATAGAAACCAGAGCATCTTATTTCTCTGCTCAAAATACCCTAGTGGTAGTCCATCCTTCACAAAATAAAATTTATACCTTTTTGGTATTCTGAGTCAATGGCAGGTGAGGCAGCATAGTTTTTTAATATCCCTGAATCCATTAATAAACAACAAGTAGAGCAACGAGGAGCATCAAGATAGTGAAAGCAAAGGCCTGTGAACATTGTCTATGATAAAGCTCAGTGCAGTGTGACTCTACAAACTCCAGCCTGAAGGACTGTGGAAAATCACAACTACCACATCGATGTGGGACCCTGGACTCTGCCTGGGGAAGCAGACGACATGACTGAGCATCCCACAGGCCACATGAGCTGAGAAAAACTCGCTGGGAATCACAGGGGCCAATTTTCTCCACAGATGAAATGGGAATAGGTTTGCTCCCTGCAATAAAAGGTGAGTGGAAGGGGCTGGGTGCGGTGGCTCAAGCCTGTAATCCCAGCACTTTGGGAGGCCGAGACGGGTGGATCACGAGGTCAGGAGATCGAGACCATCCTGGCTAACGCGGTGAAACCCCGTCTCTACTAAAAAAATACAAAAAAAAAAAAAAAAAAGCTAGCCAGGCAAGGTGGCGGTGCCTGTAGTCCCAGCTACTCGGGAGGCTGAGGCAGGAGAATAGTGTAAACCCAGGAGGCGGAGCTTGCAATGAGCTGAGATCCGGCCACTGCATTCCAGCCTGGGCGGCAGAGCAAGACTCCGTCTCAAAAAAAAAAAAAAAAAAAAAAAAAAAAAAGAAGGTGAGTGGAAGGACCTGCAGGAAAGTTAGTAGAAACCAGGAGAATCAGACTTTATGAACTTTTAAAACTTACCAATCAAATAACCTCTGGTACAAAACGTTATGCTGGGAATAAGTGTTTAGGCAAGAATACATATTTAGTGGGACAAGAAAAATGAAACAAAAAAAAAAAAACCAGTAAGGAAAGGTCTAGAAAAACATTTGAGAGGAAAGCCAAGAGCTCTCACAAAGTAATGACCAGACTTTCAAACAACACAGCCGACAATAGGCAGGGCACTCTCTGGAGTTAAAAAAAAAAAAAAGATATCCTGGTCCACACCTTTTCTAATGGTTCAGACAAAGTAATTTCACAAAAAAAGCATAAGAAAAAAGTGCTGAAGTTAAATCCCATGCTAAGTCATTATTTTTAAAAATACATGAAATAACATTTCTACTGAAAAATAACTATAATGTCAGGAAAATGTGCCAAAGACGTTCATGAAAATATAACCAGCTATTTTAAAATAAAACACTAAGAAAATAATGCAAGCTATGAAAAAATAACATATACTAGAATTGTAAAAAATGCAGAATTTAGGAGAGATAGCTTGAAAGAATTATAATGAAAAGAAGTATCAGTTGAGAATTGAATACTGAACTAGAATGAACACAAGGGCAAATAAGCAAAATAAATGATGTCTTTCAAGAATAGAGAATGAAAATGAGCAAAATCAGAGACCAATGAAGAAGGAGATAAAAAGGATAAAAGAAAGAAAAAGGCCATTATTAAAGAAAGGGGAAGAGAAGATCCAACATATGTATTATAGGAGTCCTTAAAAAAATAAATTAAAGCAAATAATCAACAAATACTAAAATCTATTAAGCAAGAAAACTCTCCTGAAAAACTATCTATTTTTAAAAATCTGAAAGTACATATTGGAAGAGTACATAATCTATCCAAAAATATTAATGCAGAATGCCTAACACCAAGACATAGTCTTGTTAAAGAAAAAGAAACCATTTGTGAATCTAAGCCCCCAAACCAAGTAAATTTTAACAGGGAAAAAATTGTCACAGAATTCTTAACAGCAAGACTTAGGCTGCAAAAACAAATGGAGAACCACAGTTAAGACAACCAATGAAAGAGAATGTGAACCCAGCATTATCATCGATTCAAATTTGCTTTTGACTATGAGGATCACAGACAAATGCTAATCAATGTACAAACACTCAGGAATATTTCTTCCATAATTCCTCTCTGGAAAATATTCTGGATAATGAGCATCACATTACCAAAGGAATTAATACTACTGCTGGTGTAAACCTTAAATATGTAGCTATCTATGACAGTGAGACCACATGGGAGGGAAAAAGAATAGAGAACATGACAGCTATGGCTTTGACAATGTAGATGTAGTACAACTATCAAATGGGAGTGAGTATGTGCTACATCATACCAGGTCAGTTGAGTTGGTACTGCTATTTTGAAACTGTCATACATGTGGTGTGGACAAAAAGCAAGCAAGTAATTATGAAAAAATTCTAGTTAGGTGTCTCAAAACCCAGAACACTTAATATGGAAGAATGGAAATACATCCATAAGATAAAAAAGGGTATTTTTATCATAAATTTGAATTGGTAAAGCCTAGGAAAAAAAAATAACTAACACAGTAGTAATGGACAGATTGTGGTTTTGAAATACTATTTCCCATGAAAAGAAAGCAGAGTTTCTTGGAAGTATGTAGTTATACCAGATAGATAAAAGGAAGCTAAGACAGATTATCATGGCCAGATAAAAAAGTTCAGGATCCCACCAATCCCGCTGGCCAATGACAGGAGGACAATCTGAACTGATACTACAGTTAATTGAAACCCACAAAATGTGTTTAAATTCATATGTGCAAAATACTATTTAAGAAAAAATAATTTGTTACTGCAGTAGGCAGAATAACCACCACCTTAAATATGTCCACATCCTAATTCCCAGAACCTATAAATATTTTACCTTATATAACCAAGGGGACTTTACTGATGTGACGAAGTCGAGGACCTTGAGACGGGGTGTTTTCCTGGGTTATCTGGGTGGATCTAATGTATTCACAAGGGTTTTTCTAAGAGGGATACTGGAGGCTCAGAGAATGCAAAGGGAGACATGAGGACAGAGGCAGAGGTGATAGAGGAGTGAATCTTCTATGCTGCTGGCCTTGAGGATGTAGGAGGGCACCAGGAGCCAGGGAGTGCAGGAGGCACCAAGCCCCTGGAAAACACAGAGTGGCTTCTCCCCAGAGCCTCCAAAGGAACCAGCCCTAGGTACCTGTTTTAGACTTCTCACCTCCAAAACTGCAAGAGAATAAGTTTTTATTATAGGTTTGTAGTTATTTACTATAAAAATAATAGGAAACTAATTGTCACCAATTGGTTACCTTGAAAACTGGTAAGTGAAAAGTTAAGAATCAAGCATTTATCATACCTTTCCTGTATGCACAGTATCACTGGTTATCTAAAAAACAGATGCAAAGAAATGCCTGTTTGCAGTCATATTCAAAGCAATAAATGAAAAAATAAAATGTTAAAATAACATTATTTTCCAACTCCTAACGAACTCCTAGGTACAGGCATCAAACACCATTAACAGAAAATGTCACAAGAAGAAGAAAGAAAGAAAATTTCACCACCATTCGTCTTGCAGAAAAAAACAAACAAGGAAAAGCAGGAAACAAACAAACCATGAATCTGATAAATTCTTTCTAAATATCAGCTTCCCAGAAACTACAGGGAAAAGAGGGATATCAAACCTTGCCATGGGATGCCATCAACATCAAATACCAGGATTCATCCAAAAATCGTAAGGGAAGGAAGGGATGAAAATAGAATATTTAGAGATTAACAGCCATTTTAAAGCCAGAACTAGCAAAACTAAAACAAACTGTTTAGAAATGCTTCTTCAAGTGATAAACCGCTAAAGAAACACCGAGAAGAGACTACTCTAAGAATAGAGATGGTGATTAATAATTTTAAGGGGGTTGGGGGTGTATGAGGGAGAGACAGTGAAATTCCTTGTCTTGATTTGAGCAGTAGCCGCAAGGATATATGCTTTATAATAATTTATCAAACTACACTTTCGCTATATGTAATTTTCTGTACCTGTCTATTATAATAATTGGAATGGTTTAAGCAATGGAAAAAAGGCCAACTGCATTATTATAGGAAATAATAGGTCCACTTTACCTCTGGGAAATGCCTCCTGGTCCTTGCCTGACTTCCTTTCCTCCAACACACTCTTCTTCTGCCTTCCCATGCAAAACACTTGCTGTTCCTTCAGAGGAGGACATTTTTTAACTCTAAGCTTTTCCAGATAATTATTGAATTCTGTGCTTGGATATCAACTCTTCAAAATGAATTTCTTTGTACCTTCTAGCTAAAATAAACTTCAACTTTGAGTTTTCTCATTCAACTTTATTTTTTATCATAGCACTTATCACTCACTGAAATTATCAAATCTATTTTCTTGCTCACTGACCACCTTCCCCAGAAGAGAGCATCTAACACAGAGATCCATGGGACAGGGACCTTATTTGTCTTATCGAATGTATTTCCATTGTCAAGAAGAGACCTGAAACACGGTCGGTGCTCAAAAAACATTTGTTGAATAAATGAAGGAATGGATAAAGGAATGAATGAATAAAGACCTACTAAAACCGTCTACCAACTTTTCTCTCCACATCCAGG